>NW_024545283.1:327500-365000 GCF_900519145.1 Ustilago hordei
TTGTGAACCAGAACACAACATCAGACGCCAACTGGGACAGAACATACGACAAAGATCATCCTTTCCAACCCCCTTCGACCGCTCTATCAGATCCGACTGCGCAGAAGCAGCAATTTCGACAACCTCAGCATCCTCGCACATCCTCGCACAGCCTCTACCCACAGCAAGCCGCACCTGCTTCCGAGCATAACCCTGACACAAGCCCCCCGTTATCGTCCATGTATCAAGCTCGCCATCAGAGCAAGCTACACAGGCAGCAGCTTCAGCATTCCGAACAGCATCAACATCGCCCGCAGCAGCTGCCGGCACAAGCATATCCACCAGGGCAACAGCAGCATCAGGCACAAGGTTTTGGTGTTCCCCGCACCGTTTCAACACCCGCCTGGGTTCCCAGCACAAACCAAACCTTCCACGCTAGCGCTTCGTCAGCGATCAGTACCGCTAGGCCGCCTGCTCCTTCTTCCTCGTCGTCCTCCGGCTCTCTACTTTCCTATTGGGACCGAAGTGCCGCCAGTGACAGCGAGCTCAGAATGGCAACAACACTTCCGCCTTCGGGTCCTTACCACCATCATCATGCGATGTCTGACATGGGACATCACCGCCATGCATCGAGTGCCGCTTTTCTGCCCTCGGTATCGCCCTCGGGTATCGTAGCTCATCCTTCGTCTGCGTCACACATGGGCAGCAGTGGAAGGACGCACAGTTACGGCTCAGCAGGCTCCGAGCACTACCATCCGTATCGTCCGTCCTCGATGCCGTCAGTAGAATCGAGCATGTCAGTACAGCAGCATGGATCTCCCTCTTCGCACCAGCAGGCTTCCAGCAGTGGTCCCTCGTATCCGTCGTCGGTGTCAGCACCGCTTACATCCCCTGGTTTCGTGTACGGGCCGTCTGGGTCATCCGCCCCATTAGGCCCTGGTACGAGTTACGACACGTATCCTCAGTCCTTCCAAGGAGCTCATTCGCAACACGTCTTCTATTTACCACCTGCCATGCCGCATGACTCTCGCTTCTACCCACTCAATCCATTCGAGATCAAGCACAGGCGACGCACCACGAAGGCGCAATTTTGCCTGCTCGAATCGACCTTCCGCGAAGTTCCGAAGCCTAACGCAACGTTGAGGAAGCAAATCAGCACACAACTTGACATGCCAGTGCGTGCGGTACAGATTTGGTTCCAAAACCGCAGAGCCAAAGCAAAGGCCAAGGACAAAAAGAGGCAGTCAGATGGAGGTAGAGGTGGTGCAGACTCGCAAGATAGACCCAGCATGGGATCTGGCGTCGCCAGCCATCATCACTACAACGATACCGACACCAACGAGCGAAGGGGTCAAACGTCGTCAGAAATGCACATGTTCTCATCCTCTTCGTCGCCCTCGCATGAACAACAGCAGGTGCGCAACCCGATGGCACAGTTTGAAGGGCAAGGAAGGCGAACAAGTCGGTCCATGGATTTACCGCCCCTCCGTATACAGGCGGATCAATCGAGACCAGATGTCTACTGTTCAGGTTCTTCCACTTCAACGCTCCCTTCGCGCACCACGGAAACGGGCCAGACCAGGGACAGACGGGGTTTCGCAACGCCACCGATTTCGGCAGGAGCAGACAGCTGGAGCCAGCAGGCGTTAGGGCTCAGCTATTCGACACTAAGCTTCGACAGCCAAGAACAAGCAGAACATTTGTATAGCATGCGCAGCGGCGCAGCGCACGGCATGCCCGCGACCGCACCATTGGGTCAGAGCCACGCTTCCGCTTCGGACCCGAGTGCAGGCATGCCGTCAGGACTCGACCGACCAAGTCGACCGACAAGCTTGTCATCGTACTCTGGGCGAGAGAGCTCAATGCTGTCGGGCTCTTCCCCAAGACCAATAGGCTACGAGTCGTCTCGCTACTGGTCCGCACCTCAGTAGCCGCACACGCATCAAAATCCCGTCATATCATGTCATGCGAAGTCTTCGTCGCGATCCTTAGTGTACTTTACAATAGTCTTCACAAGCTAGGCATCTTCGAAGCGGCACGTGAGAAACGCGGGGGCCTTATATGACATTGGTTGTTTGTGCAGAAAGCAATCGTCTGAGCATGTTGATTTGTGATTGACCCAAGGTTATTTCGGCACTGAGCAAGTCTCAGCGGAGGAAGTGTGTGAGACTTCGAACAACATGGCAAAGATGAGGAAGTGAAGGAAGATGGCGTAAGCGATGAAGAACAGTCGCATCCGACGATGGCCCAGGACAAGACGAGTGAGGATGTGTAAAGCGCGTTCAAGCGGATTGAGCTGAGCCATTGCTCTGGACTGCTCTCTGCCACGGAAGGCTTCAAAGGGGTTCATGGACTCTTCATACTTAGCGCGATACTTATCATCGCTGCCACCCATCCTAGGTGGCGGATAGGCACCTGACGCATCCGTGCGTCCCGCTGCGCCAACGCCAATCTGAATTACCGAATCTCCGCCGCTGCCTGTTCGACGGGCACCCGCGGGACCATAGCTCTGCAGATAGCGAACCTTTTCGTATAGACCCAAGTTGTCTGATTGAAGAGTTTTGATCTCGGTGCGAAGCTCGCTGATGGTTTCAAATTGCTTGCGTAGCTCTTCTTCGAGCTCAGCGTTGCGATTGCGGAAGCGGTCTCTCTGTGAGGTGACGATGGGAAGAATGCTGCTCTCGCCAGTAGCAGCAGCACGTGAGGATGTAGAAGGTCTTGGTGAAGCTGGCGTCGGGACTGATCTTGCCGGATGAACTCCATTCAGTCCGTCCTTCTGCGCCCCCGTGTTGCTGTTTCGCGCTTTTGTGCTTTGGCTTATTTGCGTTGCTTCAGCTTCGAGCGACTCCATCTCTCTCATCACCTCCTCGGCACTCATGGCTGCTGATGTCTTTGTGTTGGAGCGCCCTTCGCGACCGATGGAAGCCAGGTCAGTTTCGAGTTTCTCATTGAGCAACTTGAGATGTGTGTGCTTCTGCTTCAAAGAGGCGAGCTCTGCTGAAACTTTGTCAAGGGAGGCTGAGAGATCGCCGTTCGAAACCCTTAATGTAGCAAGTTGATCTTCGAGACGCTTGTTCTTCTCGAGCAGTAACACCTCCAGGCTTTTTGCCTCTGCCGCCTTCTTCGTTGATGGTGAGTCGCCGTTTGCAGTGGCCGACGAGGTGGCAGATAGTTCATCATCATCGTCGTCGTCATCAGCATTGAAGCGAACGGCTTTGACAATCTCAAGCTCGCGCTTGATATCGGCGTAATCGCTGCGTTGTTGAAGTTTGGTACGCAGCGATTCAATCTCTGCATCCTTCTCGGATTGCAACTTGATCTTTTCCTCTTGCGAGGAGGCGACCTGCTTGCTGATGGTTTCGGATTGCTGACGTGCCGATTCGAGAAGGGTCTGGACTTGTGTGAGTTTGCGGTCCTTCTCCTGTGCTTCGAGCTGAAGCTTTTGCAGTTGATTGCTCTCCTGGCGACCGCTCTTGACACTCTCGATTTCGGAACGAAGCTGCTCGTTGCGTCTCTCGACGCTCTCGATACGGGCGTGTGCACGCTCCAGATCGCGAGAAAGGAGCTCGACTTCGGCAAAGTTGCTCTTGCTGTCCTGTTGCTCGTCGTCGTGACCCTTTTCGAGGAGCTTGGCTGTAGCTGTCTCGTCCCTTGATTTGAGATCCTTGAGCTGCTCCAGTGCCAAGTTGAGTGACTTTGTCAGATCGGCTTCTCTTTCTTTGAGGTTGCGTATCCTTTCGTCCCACTTTGCAGAGAGTTCGAGCTCGAGTGCTGCAGTTTGTTGTTGTAGCTTTGTTTCAAAATCCTTTTCGAGAGAGAGAATACGTTGTTGCAAACGTGTGTGCTCAGCTTCTCGCTCTCTGTTGGCGTCAGCCTCAGCAGTCTGCTGGGCGAGGTCCCTTCTGAGCTTCGCATTATCCTCCTTCAAGCTTTCCAGATCATTGAGCGAAGCTGCCTGGTCCAGCGTCACCTCCAGAAAAGGATATGGATCCGGTGCTGTTGTGAGGGCAGAATGAACGTTGAGAAAGGCATTCTCGGCGGCTTTGGATCTTTTGGTGAGTGTGTCGATTTCAGCCTGGTAGGCTTTGAGCAATGGCTTGAAGCTTTCGAGCTTGTTGGTATCTGGCTGCTTCTTGAACTCCCTTGTCTGATCAGCGAGCTTCTTGCGGTTGGCGACAGCCGCCTTTTGTGCTTCGAGAAGCTCCGGAGCGGTATCGTTGAGCTGTTGCTGAAGATCGGTGAGGTTGATGTCCTTCCATATCGATAGCGCTGCCGAGAAGTCAACCGGCGTTCGACTCGGGCCTACCCCGTCAATGTTATACGGCGCCGCATATGCCGAGGACGTGGCCGCCATCTTGACCGCGAGGCGATGCAGTCCTATGCTTTGTCGAAATGTAAATGTGAGTGTGAGAGTGTGTGGGGTTGAAGATGGCATTGAAGACCCTTTCCATCATTTCGCATGGACATGGCTCCCGAGTCTGGGCTCGTAGTTTTTGCCAGCTTCTGTTAGGTTCATCGAAGTCATCTCCCGATTCCTTCTCAAAATCGCTGATACACTCGACCAAAGACGCCGTCGTGAAAATGCAAAATCTGATTCGATGGACAAATTGTCTATCAATCGCTGCGTTCGTACCTCGGAAGAGAGAGAAAAGAAAGAGAGTTGACTCGACTTCACTTGTCACTTGTAGCACCAAATTTAAACATGTGGGTCAGTCCTTATCTTCAATACGTAGATTGCCCCATTTCTTCTTCCTAACTCTCTCATCACTCTTCCAATAGCATTCCAAGCCGCCTTCATCATCGCTTTCACTTCGCTACCTTCTCAAGCAACACCACGCTTACCTCTTAGCAACACTCAAGCAAGTTCAACCGCCCGAACTCAAAGGGCTGTATAGCGCATGTTCGTTCAGCAGACCAGGGACGACTACATCAGTGATTCCGTTTACAAGTCCTCTCATAACGCTTGAGAGTCACTTCGACAATCGTAGCGAACACCTTTTCTTGAAGTTTCCCCCATCACAAAAATCTAGCAACTCGAGCTGCCGTCAGGATGTTGGCTCCCCTCCGCAACACTGTGCTCCAGCGTGCCGCCGCTGGTCCCTCGATGAGCTACGCTCTTCGCCAGGGCGCTCTCCGCTCGCTTGCTACGCATGCGCCTGGTCCCATCACCTACACTGAGGCTCCTGCGTCCAAGCCTGCTACACTTCACCTCAAGTCTGGCCACTCTTTCATCGGTCGCTCCTTTGGTGCTCCTCGCAGCGTCTTTGGTGAGACCGTTTTCACCACCTCGATCACTTCGTACACCGAGTCACTCACCGACCCTTCCTACCAGGGTCAGATCCTCACCTTCACACAGCCTCTGATGGGTAACTACGGTGTTCCCGACAACGGATGTGGTCAATCTCCTGTCGAGCACCCTGCCGATGTTGACGTCGGTGCTTTCCTCGAGTCCAACAAGGTGCAGGCCGCCGGTGTCATCGTCTCGAACCTTGCCGAGCGCTTCTCCCACTATCTCGCCAAGGAGTCACTTGCTACCTGGTGCGCCCGTCACAACGTTCCCGGTCTCTTCGGCGTCGACACTCGTGCCATCACATCGCTCCTTCGAGACCAGGGATCCACCCTTGGTGCCATCCTCGTCGGCGATGGCCACGACAAGGCTCCCGCTAATAGCGACTACATCGACCCCATGGCTGAGAACCTCATCGCCAAGGTCTCTACCAAGGAGCCCTACGTTCTTCACCCTGTTGGCGGCGCTAAGGCTGCCCGCTGCCACGTTGCCTTGATGGACTTTGGCTGCAAGGCCAACATTCTCCGTTCGCTTCTTCGTCGCGGTGCCTCGATCACTGTTCTCCCCTGGAACTACGACTTCAACAAGGTGCGTAACGGCTTCGACGGACTCTTCCTTTCCAATGGACCTGGTTCGCCTTACTCTATTGAGCCTGCTCTCGACATGGCTCGAGCAGCCATCTCGGAGTGGGACCGCCCTATCTTTGGCATCTGCATGGGTAACCAAGTGATCGGCATTGCTGCTGGTGTCGAGGCCTACCGCATGAAGTTCGGTAACCGTGGTCACAACCAGCCTGTGGTTGCTCTCAAGTCGGCCGGCAACTTTGTCAAGCGCGGTCGTGTCTACATCACCTCGCAGAACCACGGTTTCGCGTTGACTCCAGATGAGAGCAAGTGGCCCGAGGGATGGCAGCCTTGGTTCGTCAACGCCAACGATTCGTCGGTTGAAGGCATCATCCGCACTCAGCTGAGCGAACAGCGTGCTATGGTTTGGGGAGTCCAGTTCCACCCCGAGCACGCTGGTGGACCCGAGGACACCAACGGGATCTTCGAGGACTTTGTCGAGGAGGTGGTCCGCATCAAGGGTCAGCAGGGCAGGAGCGAAGCTGGCAAGGGTCTCCCTGAGGACATCACTGTCAAGGAGGGTGCGCCTGCGTTCCCCATAAACGACTTCGGAGTCGTTGGCCAGAAGCCTGCTCATCTCTGATCGCATCGTTTCATTTGCTCAAGGCTCGCGTCGCGACTCATGTCTGTTTGTTCTCTGTTGAACCCGATAATACATTTCTGTTCCTCTCCGAAAACTAGTGCGCGAGCAAGTTATTTGAGATCTGTGAGGAATCGTTCAACCGCTCGAACCAAGTTGTCGGTTGCTGCCGAACTCGCTGCTTGGTGATTCGCATCCTGGAGGATCACCGCATGAAAGGCGTCTGTGCCGCTAAGAAGCTTGTTCCACCGGTTGAGAAGAATGTCTGCTACTTTGTCCGGCACATACTTGCTGCATGGCGTTAAGGTGATGAAGAAGATAGTCAAGCAGATATATATGTCAGCAAGATATCAGGTCAGTGGAGGGCCAGTCTGATCATACTCACTCTTTCTCACTAATAAGGGCCAAGATTTGTGGATGTTGAGTGGTGTGAAAGGCAACACCGGCTTTCAAATTGTGAATGGCTCTGCCCATGGTTCGTGCACCAGGATCGGCTGCAGTGATGAGCGCATCTTCAAGGTCAGAACTGAAGAAGTCGTCATGGCCACCTTTGGCTCGGAGGGACCAAGTGCGATAGGCTGTCATGGCGGGCGTGAGCACTGCCGATGCATTGCCGGAGCTCATCCCATTTGTATCGATTGGAGCATCTGTTGGGTCTGTCGGCATGGAGCCGGACTCCAAGTCCTTGCGCGGCATGAGTACGGCACCCTGCCCAGACTGCACGAGTTGTGTAGCATGTTGGAGCTCGCGATCCATCTCATTTCGAACTTGATCTGAAGCGGCGCCCCTGTCTTGCTCGTAAACCTCTCGATCCGAAACGGGTGCTTGCAAGATGGCGCCATCGATTCTGGTCTCTGCACTGGTCGCACGGGTAGATGAAAGGAGATAGGCGACCAAGTCTTGACATCCGGTCGAGTGACCCATGAGCACCACTTTGCCATTCCGCTTCTTCGGCGTGCTCCTAAGATGCGATACGCAAGCGGCAATTTCCTGCGCATCTCCCTCGAGCGTACACTGTCCATAGCCGCTCAGATTGCACGTCAATTGCGGCTGGACCAATGAAAATCCGTGTTGAGGGATAGAATGAGCCAGCTTTGGCAGATATGGTATGGTTCCGATAGTGTCGGTAAGTCCAGGTACAAAAATGAGCGAGTTCGGTTGATCGGGATCTGTGTCAAAGTATGGTAATGCGATGGGCTTCTTCTGATAGAGCTGCAGTGAGCCTGTAAGTGCACTCGGGAATTGAGACGTCGTCGAGACCATATCCGCAAAATTTGCACAGTTGTTCAAGCTACAAGGTGTTGACTAAGGAGTGATGGACTCGTATAAAGAACAGATCATCTTAAATTCAAACTGCGCTCAGCCCTTTCGCAGTTGTGTTTCAGCAGTTGACGTGTGCGAGTTCTAATTTCACATGCATGTGACAGATTTGGAGAGAGCAACACTTTATTGAAGGCAGCGTGTCAGTGGTTGCGCAGTAACCCTTCACCATTTTCTACCAACACATCCGACAGGCCCTCTGTATTGTTCAGTGTGGTCTGTATGGCCTACCATGACGGACAATGAGCCACGACAGCTCTTACCCGAAATTGAATCACATCAGAATCTTTCAACCAAACTAGGAGCTTCTCGCCCTCTCCCACCTAAGAAGCGCAGCAACAGAACAGTAAGCTCGGTCGCCAAATCATCCAACCTCACAACAGAGACTTCCGACACCAATCAGGGGAGTGTCGGCATTGATCCGATCGATGATAGTCAACTCGAAACTTGCCACGATTCGCAAGCCACAGCGAAAAGCCATGACGAAGAGCGTGCCGATCTTGAAGCAAGAGGCACCGCATCGCCAGTCAGAATGACGGTACAAAGAGCAGTCTCTGGCGCTTCAATTCGGAGCAGCCGACCCAATACGATGGCGTCGGAAATCCCGAAAGAAGAGATCGAAGAGGCGCTGCAAGGTCTCGATCGAGTTGACCTCGTTGTGGCGTTGGGTCGAGCTAAAGTTCAAATGGACGAAATCGAAGCTCAACTCGCTCAACAGGTGCTCGAGAACGAGACATTGCACGACACTGCCGCTTCGCTCACTCAGCAACTCGGAGAAGCCGAATCTCGAGTCTATTCGCTTCATTCGATCGTCAAGCAGCGAGAAGAGAGGATCGATGAGCTCATGTCAGAGCAGGAACGTATGGAAGGCGAGGTTTATTCGACAATGCAAGTCATCGAGCGCCTTCGGAAGCAGCTCTCTGAAACAGAAAGAAGTCGCAACGATGCCGAAAAACGCTATCTCGATCAAACGGCTACTATGGATAAGGAACGCCAATACTATCAGGACACTGAAGCTCTTCTCAAATCTCAGAAAGCCACGCAAGCTTCTGCTTACGAGAAGCTTCTTTCGGGTCACAACGAATTGCTCCGCGAACACGAACGCCTCACCAACCGTCTCGCTTCTATCAAGTCCAATGGGGGAGACACTCAGGATGCAGCGTCATCCCTCGACCCACCGAGCCTGCACTTCACCGGCGCATCAGATGCTTCCTTGGACTCGCAAACCACTGAATCTCATCATAACGGGAAAGGAGCGTCGGATCATGGCGACCGCAGTCCGCCACGTCGGGTTCGCAAGAACGCCTCCAAGGTATCAACTTTCGCCGAGGAGACCGATATGGCTGCACTGGTCGAAGAGCTTTCCACACTTCAAAAATCTCATTCTTCCCTTTCCGAGACCATGGCCACTCTCCAGACCGAGCTCAAAGATGTTCGTGCAGAGAACGTCACTCTCCGCGACCAGAACGAGACTTTTATGGATATCCTTCAAGAAAAGACATTCAGCGGTGCGCTCCTCAACGAAAGCGCCATGCTCCGTGGTATCCGACGTGCTTCCCTTGGCCGTCTTAGAACTCAGGGCGGTCTCGATGATCCCTACGACGACGATTACAGTACTGGAACTGATATGCAAGATGTTGGCGACGACGACGACGACGACGACGACGAAGCCGATGATCGAGACAAATCTCGTGGCACTTCCATTTCTTCTGGTACCATCCCTGAGGAAGACGAGGACGATGTCGATGATGTGCCTGATACTCCAAAGGCTCCTCCGAAACAAGTCAAGAGCTCACAAAGAAGGCGAACCAGTTCCAGCGCGGCACAGCAGGCGACTACTGACCTTGCCTCTGAGCTCGAAGGCACAACAACAGGCGTGCTCACCAGCCCAGCTGACAAGTCGAGCCGTGAAACGCGCTCAAGTCAGCGCTTAGGTGTCGTCTCTGATGATCTCGAAGAGCTTCAGAAAGAGGTTCGCGAGCTTCGTGAAGCAAATCAGGCTCTGACCCTCTACATCTCCAAGATCATCGATCGCATCATTGCCCGTGAAGGCTACGAGAACATCCTCGCTGTTGAGAGCCGTGGTACCATTCGGGGACCGCGTCATAAAGCCTCAAGAGCCAGACTTGACCAGTCGAAGGAAGTCGGCACCGACAACAAAGCTGGCTTGCGCACTGTCTCGAACACTAGCAACACCTCCAATGCCAGTGGCTCCAGCCAGACGGGCGGCCTCTTTAACTTTGGCTCAAGCGCCAATCAAAACAGCGCGGCGTCTAGTGGGGCTCGTGCTGCAGTTTCGTCCAAAAGCAAGCGAACATCGTCGATTGATTGGCGCAACCTGCCCTTCCTCGGAGGCGGTGGTAACGCAAGCAACCCACCTGAACAAAGCTCCAACCTGCGCCCTTTGACGTTGCAGTCGGATAGTCTGCTCATCCCTCCTCGAGAAGGTTCAGCTAGGAAGTTGCGGACAAGTGAAGAGATCGAGGATGAAAACGACATTCTTGAACGTGAACGTATTCGCCAAGAACTGTTGATGCGTGGCATTCAGCCACCCAAACACCAGCTCGTCCAGAGTCCAAACAGTCCGAGAAAGAAACGCCCTCAAAGTGTCTCGGCCGTTTCGGGCGCTGGAGGCTTCGCTGCCTTCTTCTCTCGCGTCGTCGGTGGTGCAGCCTCCAACCATGTTCTTAGCCCTACTCGATCCGACTCGCAATCGCAGGCATCCAACACGCCAGTACAATCTCTGGACACTGACTTTGAGCGGACCACATCCTCGACTCCTGCCACTGAAAGCGGCAACCGTGACGAGGAGCGAAGTCGTGCTCTTCAGCTTTCCGCAGGTGGTGGGTCGAGCTTTACCAAATTGAGAGGCAGTCAAGGTGTTGCCTCCAAAGCGAGACAGCTTCGAGCCGAGCGACACCAACAAACTTTAGATCTCACAGCGGACACCAGTTCAGGATACCCATTCCCATCATCTTCCCAAAGCAGCACATCCAACAGTCGCGCTACCAGCGGCATCAACAGTCTTGCAGACAGTTCCATCATGGAAAGCTCGATTGCGGGTGACGAAAGCTATTCTTTGCCAGCCCCGTCGACCAAAAGCGCTCTGCTCAACGGCGAAACCAACCGAATCGACTCGCCATTAGCTGGCTATGGCGGCACCCTACCACCATTGCCACACGAGACCACCGGTGACGAGGACCGGCAAGCTTTCCGTTCACCAACCACATCTCAAACCAGTCAGGATCAAGGTTGGAAGCGTGCATTCCGCAGGTTCAGCTTGCTAGGTGCCACCTCCCCTGACTCGCAGCCTAATGCCAATGATCAGGATCCTAACTCACAAGGTGTGAGCCCAGCTGCTAGCGAAAGAGGTCGAAGCCCGCTCGCGACTACAGTCACACTTCCATATATCGACACAGATGCCGACAAGTAGAGTTTGAATCATAGTCAAATCGCGATACGAGGAGCTTGACAAGGGACTTCCCGTTCAAGACCTGAGATCAATCGGATCGAAACCCATTGTCACAGCCCTTTTGTGCTCCATTTATTCTACATACACACCCGTCCTTTACATTCTTGATACCCAGATGAAAATCACAACACCATACCAAAACAGTCATTGTATATTTCGGACCAAGAGCGGGACTATATACATGTTATGAGGGGGTAAGGGCGGAGGAAAAAACCAAGGTCCGTCCAGGGAGGTATGAGCAGCCCGTTTCTTTCCAAGTCTCCTCTACCCATTTCCTTGAGGCAGAACCAGACCGCAGTGGACAACTGCCTTTGGTATGAGGTCGACAGATCCAGACTGCAGTATGAGACCACCTTTGGTATTGATCAATATCCGGACCGCAGTAAGGTACTGCCTACGGATGACGTCAAGTAGCGGTGATACGACACACGCGCTATGATAGAAGCACTGGCCTGCAATTGCAACTGTTGACGGAACAACTAAATATATGATAAGATAAGATATAGATAGTTAAGTTTAGAGTAGATGAGGATCCACTCGACGACTATGACAAAGGGAATGTGTGGTTATTTAATTAAAGTGTCGACACCACTTCGATGGGGCTACGATCAAGCTCCCTTCAGACAGGTGTATGGTAACTGAGGACCTTGTATAATTCGAGTGAGTTAGGACTACAAACATGAGTATATATAGCTTCACAGTCTTCATGAGGAGGTCTTGATCGCCTAGAACGGAGTTGAAGATGCGTCGGCATCCTAACATGAACCACGGGGTCTGTGGAGCACAAGTGAGATAATGGTGAGTCAGAGTTGCATATCAACATGCATCAACATGCATGTGGGATGTATAAACAATACAACCATAACACTCAGGGAGAGGCAATGACCAGAAAGTGACAACACAGGGGCCATATGAAAGAAGAGTTCATTATGACATAGCAGGTGTTAAGGATGACGATCAAGTATATATACATGCTCATGTTGTAGCACTCACAAATAGAAATAATAAGCATTTTTCAAGAAGTTATACACCCATGAAGTTGAGCTTGCTAGTAGCTCTGATTGGCAGCATTTTACTTGCAATCTTCAATTGATTAAGAGTCTGAAGCTCTACTGACTAAGCCAACTGGGATCATTGACAACATGGTACAAGAGGCTGAAGCTCAAGCTATCACAAGCAAGGCCAAAGGAGGAAGAAAGGGAAAGGTAATGCAACCACAAACTGCTGACAATGAGGCCACCAACAAGTCAGACACCAGGGTGATCAATGACAATGCTGAGGAAGAAACTGACTCTGACTCAGATCACAACAACAATGGAAAGCAATACAATTTTTGTACCCTAGCAAAACTACTTGAGCCCATCCCAAAACTCACATTGCACAACTATTATAGTTGGAGCACCCATATCAAGTCTTTCCTATGATGTGTTCCCTATGCTATGAAGCACCTCAATGGAGTGTGTGACAAGAAACATCCCAAGTGGAACCAAACGTTTGATGATGCCTTAACAAATGCACTATGCAGTACCATCGACACCACCGGAGAGTTCAATATCAATTACTTGATCCTTGACATCATCAGGGAGCACCATACATTCCATAATGTATGGAAGAAGATTGAAAATGGACTCACCAATGAGGCTACTGCCATATCTCATTGCATTGCACTAATCACTCAGCTAGGAGAGCTCAGGATGTACAATTCAGATGCATGAAAGCTCATCCAAGAAATAAGGACCATCCAAACAGAGAGTAGCTTACTGGGAAAGCCATTTGCCAATGACACTCTATTTTCTAATCTACAAAAGTGTACTATCTGACACCCAATGTACAAAGAGACCATTGCCACCATGAGCCAGCTCAGTTTTAGCACCCTTGCCACTGCTCTATCCATCCAGCAATCAGTGATCAAGAACAACCCTGCACTGAGGGTTGATCCCCAACAAGCCAGTGCCAGAGTTGCCAGCAGCAATGACCAGGACAAACCACCTGGAAAGGATGAGAAGGACAAAAAGGACACTGACAGCACCAGCACCAAGGTTGCCACAAGACCCCAAAGGCTCCGATGTTGGATCTGCAAGAGGCCTGGACATGGGATCAGTCAATGTGATGCATTGGTGACTATACCAGAGAATTCTCCCCTTGCCAGGCCCAAATAGGAAGTCTGGTGTTCCTTCACACCTAGCTGGCAGAGGCCCATAGATTCAAAAGAGACCTCTCATTGGATCTTAGACTTGGGCACCAGCTACCACATGGTAAATGACTATAGCATGCTCATTGGTCTGAAAACCTGCCAAAAGCGTGTACTCACTGCCGGAAGCGAGGTTCTAGAAGCCACTGCTATAGGAGATGCTAGCATATCAACAAACACTGGAGATATCTTTCTTCAAAATGTATTGTATGTCCAGCATCTCAATGTTAACCTATTGTCAACAAATTCCCTGACAGATGAAGGAGCGCGAGTGACACTAGACTCAACCGGAGGACAAATATATCTAGCAAATGGCATGTTACTCAAAATGATCAAGAATCATGAGCAAGGACTTCTGGAGTTCTGAGGTGATACATGGCAGGAAAATGCAATGATCACATCAACATCATTATTTGAAGGTGTTGATGATGATTTTGAGCATATTGAGAACAAACCCCAGATATCCAAACAACAATTATGGCATGAGCATCTAGGGCATCCAGGCCGAGACAAAACAAGAGCCATCATTAATCACCTAAAAGGTGATCACCCAGTAAGCCTGAACCCAAATGCCACTTTGACATGTGAGCAATGCATCTGATCCAAAAGTACAGCAGCTCAGATGGGTCAGGGTGGCAGAGAGAGGTCTCATTCTCCACTTGATCTCATCCACATTGACTTGATAGTCGATTCATCACATGCAACAGAGCATACATGCACTCTGGTGTTGGTTGATGATTACAGCAAGTATGTATACATACAACCTCTACTATGGAAGAGCCATGTGTCAGGGGTCTCGCGCCTGAAACCCAGGTCGGTCTGTCGAGATACTCGGTGACTATCAAACTGTGCGACAGCTATGGTCTTGGTATCGGTCTCGATGAGCTACATCGCTCAGTGACTATCAAGTTGCACAGTGACAGCAGGTGGCATTCATTGTATATACTATCATAGGTTTCAGCTGACCTCTGTGGACACTCCGTTCAGGGGTAGCTCAGCACGATCAATATCAATGCTATGATGACACCAAGGTCTGGTGTGAGTGTTGATGATGATGAGGTTGATGACGTTGGTGATAAGGTTGGTGGGTGTTGATGATAATGAGGTTGATGGTGTTGGTGATAGGTTGGTGGCGTCAACACGAGTGTCCAGTGTGTTGACTTGATGCTTGAAGTGATCCCCAGACCACAGTGGACTACTGCCTTCAGTTCTATCTTGATCCAGACTGCTAACCTGCTATGGGCGCCTTTGGATGTCAGGTAGTGGTGATACAACACACACACTACGATGAGGAGCAACCTTGATAGATTGCTGCTATGCTGACTGAAACTAATATATACTTATGCTGAAGTGATAACTAGTTATGGTGAGTAGAGTGGATGAGGATCCACTCGACCTATGATGATGAGAAAGCATGGTTATATACCTCTTCACAGCATCGCCAGCAATGCTGCTCCTGCTCTCTCTCCAGAGAGTACCTTCTTCATCGAGTACTGCTCAGGGGCCTCTCCTGCTTGGCACCCCTGTGCCTCTTGAGTGGTGTCGACTCCTTCGACACTGCTCCTCCTCCTCAGGACCTGGTGTCGACTCCTTCGACACTGCTCCTCTTCCTCAGGACCTGCCTGCTAGTGTCCTATACACTGCTCCTTCTCCTTTGACCGGTGACAGTTCCTTTGACTCTTGTCTCTCGAGCCCCTGAGTGGTAACCATCTGCATGCTCCTTGAGCTTGGTCCCCTTCGTGGCTGTGCCTGCTCCGTGAGCTTGGTCCTCCTCATGGCTGTGCCTGGCCTTCCTCGCATATGGCTCAGTGCTCCTTTGCATGTGAGTCCATAGGAGTCCATGGTCTCCATGGAGACTGCACTACGACCATGCTCTCTACTGGTATCGACTAGCTCTTCGATACCTGTGCTCCTTCCATATGAACCAGTGACCCTCCTGCTTCTTGAGCATCCAGGCCCATGACACCATGCTTTTAAGGAGCTAAAATCAATAGTAGCATACCTTGAAACACAGACAGGAAAGAGCCTAAAAGCAATATGGTCTGATCAAGGTACTGAATGGAGGAGTAACAATGCCCATGAATGGGCACATGACAAAGGTATAGAGTGGCAAATGACAGTAGGTTATGATAGCAGACAGAACAGACATGTTGAAAGGATGAATAGGAGTCTAGGTGAGAGAATGCAGGCTCTACTCATGCAGAGATGATTGCTGAAAAGGTTCTGGCCATATGCAATATGGGCCATGGCATTCAAGATGAATCTCACCCCAAGTGTAGATGGTGATCTCCCATATCAGGCTATGTTTGGAAGATTGCCAAAATGGCTTATGAAACTTCTACATGTGTTTGGATGTTTATCATGGGTAAACATTCCTAAAGCTAAAAGAGATAATAAGAAGCTCGACCAATGGGCCATAGCATCCATATTCCTAGGATATAGTTTAGAGAGGAGAGGTTGGCTTTTCTACAGCCCAAACATATTCTGGAGTAATTCAGCAAGGTTCATGGAGACCAAGTGCTGGTCCGACAGGATGGAGTGGTGACCAGTGACTGCACAGTCACCACCAGTGTTAGCAAATGAGGAAGACTTTGACAATCTAAGATACACAGATGAGAATTTTTTTGATGAGAGGGAAAAGGAACCATTGCAGGAATACATGGACATGGAGAATGTTGATGAAATGGACCAGGAACAGATCTCAAATGGAGTTGCCAAGGAAACAATTGAACACAACACCATTGCCAATAGATGGAATGATGATAAACTTTCTGGATTTACAGCGATCAGCGACAACAAAAGGAAGAACATGGTGTCATGGGCCTGAATGCTCAAGAAGCAGGAGGGTCACTGGTTCATATGGAAGGAGCACAGGCATCGGAGATCTAGTCGATACCAGTGGAGAACATGGTCGTAGTGCAGTCTCCATGGAGACTGTCAGGGGTCTCGCGCCTGAAACCCAGGTCGGTCTGTTGAGATACTTGGTGACTATCAAACTGTGTGACAGCTATGGTCTTGGTATCGGTCTCGATGAGCTACATCACTCAGTGACTATCAAGTTGCATGATGACAGCAGGTGGTGTTTGTTGTATATACTATCATAGGTTTTGGCTGACCTCTGTGGACACTCTGTTCAGGGGTAGCTCAGCACAATCAATATCAATACATAGGTTATGATGACACCAAGGTCTGGTGTGAGTGTTGATGATGATGAGGTTGATGGTGTTGGTGATAAGGTTGGTGGCATTGGTGATAAGGTTGGTGGTGTCAACACATGTGTCCAGTGTGTTGACTGATGCTTGAGGTGATCCCCGGACTGCAGTGGACTACTGCCTTCGGTTCTATCTATATCCAGACTGCTGACCTGCTATGTGTCACCTTCAGACGTCAGGTAGTGGTGATACAACACATGCACTATGATGAGGAGCAACCTTGATAGATTGCTGCTATGCTTACTGAAACTAATATATACTTATGCTGAAGTGATAACTAGTTATGGTGGTTGTAGAGTGGATGAGGATCCACTTGACCTTTGATGATGAAAAAGCATGGTTATATACCTCTTCACAGCATCGCCAGCGATGCTGCTCCTGCTCTCTCTCCAGAGAGTACCTTCTTCATCGAGTACTGTTCAGGAGGCCTCTCCTGCTTGCTTGGCACCCCTATGCCTCTTGAGCTGTGTCGACTCCTTCGACACTGCTCCTCCTCCTCAGGACCTGGTGTCGACTCCTTCGACTCTTGTCTCTCGAGCCCCTGAGTGGTAACCATCTGCATGCTCCTTGAGCTTGGTCCTCTTCGTGGCTGTGCCTGGCCCTCCTCGCATATGGGCTCAGTCCTCCTTTGCATGTGGGTCCATAGGAGTCCATGGCCTCCATGGAGGCTGCACTACGACCATGCTCTCTAATGGTATCAACTAGATCTTCGATACTTGTGCTCCTTCCATATGAACCAGTGACCCTCCTGCTTCTTGAGCATTCAGGCCCATGACACAGTGTCGAAGGAGTCGACACCACTCAGGAGGCACAGGGGTGCCAAGCAAGCAGGTCCTGAGGAGGAGGAGCAGTGTCGAAGGAGTTGACACAGCTCAAGAGGCACAGGGGTGCCAAGCAAGCAGGATAGCTCTAGGAGGACAGGAGTGGTGCTAGAGGGGCCCCCTGTACAGTACTTGATGAAGAAGGTACTCTCTGGAGAGAGAGCAGGAGCAGCGTCACTGGTGATGCTGTGAAGAGGTATATAACCATACTTTCTCATCATCAAAGGTCAAGTGGATCCTCATCCACTCTACACACACCATAACTAGTTATCACTTCAGCATAAGTATATATTAGTTCCAGTCAGCATAGTAGCAATCTATCAAGGTTGCTCCTCATTGTAGTGCATGTGTTGTATCACCACTACCTGATGTCTGAAGGTGGTTCATAGCAAATCAGTGGTCTGGATATAGATAGAACCAAAGGCAGTAGTCCACTGCAGTCCAGGGATCACCTCAAGCATCAGTCAACACACTGGACACTCATGTTGACACCACCAACCTTATCACCAACACCATCAACCTCATCATCATCAACACACACACCAGACCTTGGTGTCATCATAACTGACGCATTGATATTGATCATGCCAAGCTACCCCTGAATGGAGTGTCCACAGAGGTCAGCCAAAACCTACAATAGTATATACAACAAATGCCACCCACTGTCATCATGCAACTTGATAGTTGCCAAGTGACATAGCTCATTGAGACCGATACTGAGACAATAGCTGTCACACAGTTTGATAGTCACTGAGTATCTCGACAGACCGACCTGGGTTTCAGGCACGAGACCCCTGACAAGGTGTTGTAGAGGAGTGCTCCATAAACTGTCCCACAATAAAAAAAATTCTCAGCTCTTTTTTGATGCACAATTTTTGCAAGTAATGTCAATATCAATTACACAGTCTTGGACAGAAGAAGCAGGGCTTTCAGACAATATCAGACAGTGTGGCAATCAGACATATGGCTATTGAGCATTGGAGTGATGTGTGGTGACATGTAAAATCATGGGACAGTTTATGCACAAGCTGTATATATACAAGAGTGTGGTACATGCTGTTACAGGATCGGGAATTGGGTAACCAAACCGAACATAGTGAGCAGTAAAACCACTACACCAGCTAGACCCTTAGCTGGTGTACCCAATTCACATAACACTGAAGTATAAGCATTTTCACTCCCAAATGCTCTGGACTCAGAGAACGGAATTCCTATTCCAGTGACACATCGCCTGCGACACTGTTCCTACTCTGGGAGGCTTCGCCGACACTGCTCCCCCTCCTCGTCCTTCCTATCCTTCCCATCCACTGCATGGTGCTGCTCTCTGGCTCCACTTCTCTCACACCCTGCAGATGGACAGTCTGTCATTGTCTTATCTCCTATAGGGGCTAGTCCCACTTCATCTGGGTGGCAACTCACACCCCCTCTCATCACCCTCTTGTCATTGGCACCCACCTGGTGGCCCCAACTTCATCATCGTGCCAGGCCCCTGCTTCATCTGGTGGTGTTCTTCCTTTGTACAGTATCCTCCCCTTGTCCTATCAGCAATGGGGTGCCTTTCTTGACCAATTCCCATGAGATCTGTCATACTCGGCATGATATTATGATTCTCACCAAACTCTGTAGTAATTACTGTGTTCCTACAGATCCTGCTGAGTTATGCCATAGGACCATTTCTACTACTGATTTCAGCAAACTCTTCCTTAAGCTCTCGTTTAGCCCAATCCTGTGATTTCTGCACTCCTTCATATGACTTCAACTTCTTCCTGCCTCTTGCGCATCCGGCTCCTATGACACACTCTACTCTATACTTTACATACTCTTTACTTGACTCATAGTTACATATCATTGCAATAGCAGAGCTTTGCAATGACACCTCATATGCATGTGTTGTATCACTGTTAGGCATCAACTGTAGGCAGTGTTACTCAACACCTACAGTCCAGTCCCTTACTGTAGGCAGTGTTTGCTTGACATCTGCAGTCCAGTCAGTTATTGTAGGTGGTGTCCAACACCTGCAGTCCAGTAACTCCTGTCCTCTGTAGACAATAAGCATATCATGGTCCAGACAATGTTAGAGAGCATTAGCAACAGTACTACAAACACTTGTACTGTAAGGAGAGTATACTACTCTCCCTCCAAAGAATAAATGGACATGCTGCACAACCTCTGAATGGAGTGTTCAAGGCAGTCAGCCAAGACCTACCAGTACAAAGCCATCTGGTTACATTTAGTCAAAACATCCTGAGTAGATCTTACTCAATTGTCCTCACCAATACCAATTGGAAACATCCAATCTGGTTTCAGGCATGCGACCGCTTACACATGGTTATATAGCCATTCCCGCAATGTCGCCTGCGACACTGCTTCCGTTCTGGGAGTCCTCTCTTAATGCTGCTCCTCCTCCTCTTGTATTCCTTGCGATGCTGCTCCTTGTCATCGCTTCCTGTGCTTCCTGTGGATGGACAGTCCTTGTACTGCTTCATAGCTGACAGGGTCATTCCCACTTCATCTGGGTGGCGACTTGCACCCCCTTTCATCTCTCCCATCCTTCTGCTCCCAAGTTCATACAATCATGATACTACAGATCCTGGTGTCAGCGGTCGCGTGCCCAAAACCTGAAATCTGTAATAGAGTCTCATCTATTACAGATCCTGTCGAGTTATGCAACAACACTTGTGGTATTGCAATTCTCAGTGAAATATGTGATAGAGCTGTCTCTACCACTTTTCTTGCTTGAATCTGTGATTGAAGTAATGCTATTGCAGATTTCAACTGACTGCTGTGGACACTCCATCCAGAGGTAGCTTGGCATGATCAATATCAATACATGGGTTGTGGTAACACCAAGGTCTGGTGTGAGTATATTGTTGGGTGGCATCGATGTGAGTGTCCAGTGTGTCGACTATTGCTTGAGGTGATCCCTGGACCACAGTGGACTACTGCCTTCAGTTCTATCTTAATCCAGACCACTGGTTTGCTATGAACTGCCTTTGGATGTCAGTGAGCAGTGATACAACACATGCACTACAATGAGAGGCAATCTGATTGATTGCAACTATGCTGACTGAAACTAATGTATACTTATGTCTGAAGTGGTAACTAGTTTAATATGGTGTAGAGTGGATGAGGATCCACTCATCCACCTATGACAAGAAGGTATGTTTATATACATCCTTTGTAGTGTTGCCTGCAACACTGCTCCAGCTCTCTCTCTCCAGAGAGTACCCTCTTCATCAAGTACTATACAGGGGTCCCTGTAGCACCACTCCTGTCCTTCTTGAGCTGTGTGCCAACTCCTTCGACACTGCTCCTCCTCCTCATGACCTGCTTGCTGGTGTCCTTGATGCAGCTCTTCTTCCTTTGACTGGCAACAACTCTCCAGGTCCTTATCTTGTGACCCCTGAGTGGTAACCAACTGCATGCTCCTGAGCTTGGTCCATTCCTTGGCAGCACTTGGTCCCCCTTGCATGTGAATCTGTCATACAATCATCCTTGCCACTGATCTCCACAGAATCTGCCACATGGTCCCTTCAACTACTGATCTTGGGGGGATTCATAATATCAACTTCGCTTGTGCCAAACTAGGTGAGATCTGTAATAGAGCTGTCTCTACTACTGATCTCAGTGAATTCTGCTGCAAATCCTATGATCTGCCTGATTCCTTGATTCCTGCACTCCCTTCATATGAGTTGATGGATCTTCCTGCTTCCTGCGCATCCAGGCCCATGACACCTGGCAGAATTTGTGGTACCATTTCCGCTCGTGCCGATCTGGGCAGGATCTGCCATAGAGCCCTCTCTACTACAGATCCTGGCAGGATTTGTGGTACAATCCCCGCTTGTGCTGACCTGGACAAGATCTGTCATAGAGCCTTTCCTACTACAGATCTCGATGAACTCTACTGTAATTCCTTCGATCTGCCCGATAATCGATTCCTGCGCTCCTCCTCATATGACTTTCACTTCTGTGCATCTGGTCCCATGACACTCATGTTTGTAGTCTCAGTTCATTGGAATGAAGTAAGCATTGCAGTTGCTACACACCTGTCCAAAGGAAGCCTAATCGTGGCCCCAACAAAGTGGTGCCTCTATTTACAACTGAAAGGTAGTTTGTGGGAAGAATGGCACTGCACTGGATGACAGGCCATAACACACAAACTCCAAAGCTACTCCTTGCTAGAATCAGAAAACTAATATGATACACCGCACCAATACTGGCCGTCATGACCACCAAAAATGCAATAGCAAAATAACTTACGATGATAGCCGCCCATGCTTGGGACCAGGTTAAACCGACAGAGACAGCGGTGGACATCTATTCAGCGTGACCCAAATCGCAGATGTGGCTTTAGTGAAGTGAGAATGCCGGTGGCGTGAGACGCACTTACGTGACCCAGGTTCTTGATCCAGTTCAGGTCTACCGGAAAGTTGGTTTGTATCGACTGCAATAATGTACAAAAGATCAATGGCTACCGCCACCAAAGAGTACACCTCCATCGCCAGAAGAGTTTCGCTGCATGTACATGAGATACTTCCACACAGCTGTGACGGCGGCTGCTAGCAAAAAGGCAGAGTCGAAAAGACTGCCAAAGACGACCTGGAAGCTCGGCAGCGTGGCTAACAACGGAGGAGTCTTTTCGTCCACAAGATCTCTCACGGTTGGTGTCGAAACTGATGCTGGCAGCGAGGACCTGAGCTGAATGAGGGTGGCGAGAAGATAGATCGTCATGATCTCGGCGAGGAAGAGAACGAGGAAAGAGCTCGACACGCCTCTGCCAGCTGCACGGAAAGCTGAGCCGAGGTAGCTGAGCACATTACCGATCCTGCCCCAGATGAGCATACCGACGAAGAGAAGAGAGACTTGCTTGGTCCAAGCAGCCACGTCGAGATTGACATCAAAAATGCGGATCATGTAGGCGACTAGAAGCGAGATAAAGTCGGGTGGCGCCGTATCCCGGTACCCAAGGATGAGCAAGTTGAGCGTCGACAAAGCAATGCGAAAGGCACAGTATGCGGCCCAGATCCAGCCAATGAGGATCCAGAGCTTGCCTATGATTGTCGCATTGAGCTGTTCTTTGTGTTGAAGTGAAGTCATGCGATCCAGGTCGTCGCGCATTGCGGTAGCGATGGAGGATAGACCAAAGATTTCCGATTTGAGCGACTTGATCTCTCTGGAGCGACTGTCACCTCCCCAGAGGCTGGACACACTCCAACCGCCGGAGCCTGTCCGGTCAGAAGTCTCGGTCTCGAGCCGATTGAGATCAGCTTTCCTAGCTGCGAGATCGGAACATGACCGCTGGAAAGACTCGTTAGCTAGATGGATGTCGCTTGCCGACGGCGGACGCTGTTGTTTTCCTTTGAAGTGTTCGAATGCTTCCCAAGCAGCTTGCAGCGCCGCTGAGCCTGAGAGTATTGCGATGAAAGTGACACCAATCACGGCTGTTCTTGCCATGAGACCATCAAAGATTCCTGCACCACTACGTCTATCCAGCAAAGCAGCTGGCAGGGGGACCTTGAGGAAGAGGACGAGCCATGGAATGAACGGGACGAGCAAATATGCGACTCGACGAGGAAGAGGGGTTGAAGTGTTGCTGCGGTAGGTGAAGAGGAGACAGACGGCTAGTGGAATGCACACAATGGCGAGTGCGAGAACGGCAGCGAGAGAGAAGCGCCACATCTTTCGAAGTGAGGTACCATTGCCAGCAACAAATCCAGCCGTCTCTAGCAAGACGGCAACGAACAGAGTGGCTGATTCCTCGAAGGCGAGAGAGAAAAGAAGCGCGGCTACACTAGCAAGGTCGAGGCTTCCTTGCGAGTTGCGGATGCGTACTGGAGCAAAGATCGAAACCCTGAACTGTGTCCACGTAGGAATTACTGAGCCCTTCTTCGCCGCTAGGAAAGGCGAGCGGTCGGTTGGGTTATCGTCGTCGTCGTGTATTGAGTCTGAGTGGTATGTGCTATGATTTGCATGATTGCAAGTCGTTACCGGAGTGGGGAGAGACGCAGTGGTCTTAGTACCGATGTCCAACGAAGCATGTCGTGCTTGGCCGAATAGGAAAGGAAGGGCGGATCGAGCTGAGAGGTAGAGCGCCAGCTTGATGCCTAAGAGGAGAAAGAGATCGATCATGATGGCGGCAGTAGCATTGCTATTCTGTCCAGCCTGATCAAGTGCAATGAGGTTGAAGTATGATGTTGTCGAAAGCATACCTTCGTGGTTCAAGCATGTTGGCACTTTCACATTTGGTCAAGGCGTTTCACCGCCTCCACCTTTGTTAGACCTTTTCGAAGCTACAGCCCGATAAATGAATCGCACGAGATCTGGCCGAGACGCGTCTTTGTTGAGAGTGTTGATGCCTGATAAACGCGCGCGCACGCGTGTCTTTTGAGCGTTTGTTTGCGCAACGCGCAGCTTTCAAATTTGGGCAACAGACCAACACTCTCCCTCGTTCCAGTTGGTGTGTAACGCAAAACACTTTGCCGATCCTGACCAACACCACCGTCGACACCATTTTCAGTACCACCAACTTGAAACAGCACCAACTTCAATGCCCACTAAGCTACAGCGTCTGCATCTTGCCCATCGATCTTCTTGGTCCTACCGTCATCATGCCGACATTCCCCACCACACCGAAACCTAGCGGCGCAGATGCAGCCGACTCTTCTTGGCTGCTCGATGAGACCTTATCACCCGCACTCGTTCAAGGATCGATGCCGGACCTCAACATCTCCGACTCGCCTCTTCATGGTAGTATTCGCACAACAACCTCGACCAACTCAACCGCAGATCCAGTCTCGCGCGTAAAGAAGCCAATGAAGTCTCGTCCATCGTGGGGATCCGCAGCCGTTCTCGATGCCAACAATTCTGTCAAAACCATGTCCAGCATGCGTCTCTTAGCCGGTCTCGATATCAATGACGAAAACAAGCCTTCTGTATCTGGCAGGGCGCCGGTTTCTTCGAAGCCCGCCGGTGCCGGCAGACCTCGCTTCTCACTCTTCGCAAAACCAGGCGTGCCCACCAACTTGATGCCCAAGAAAGCACAGCAGCAGACAGAACCAGAAGACAACGACGAAGATGTTACCATCGGCCGACTACCGGACGCTTCCATCCTTGCCCCCTCTCCCTCGGCGCTCGACTCTTCCGTCATTGATGGAGACGAAGAGTACATTCGTGAAGCCCTTCTCGGCAAGCGCGCTTCAGCACGACCTTCGACTGGCGACCCAACACCATCCGAGAGCAAAGAATCGCAGCAGCAGTCGGCACGTCAACTTGCTGAACTTCGTCGCATGAACGATGTCTTCGAAGGTTTCGAGAAGATGCTTCGAGGCAGTGCTGGCCAGATCAATGCTTTCGCAAAACGAGTGCAAGAGACCGACGATCTTCTCAACATTTACATTGGCTTGCTACGACAGACCGAGAAGACACAACAACTTCTCCAAGATCAGGACTGGAAAGGCACCACCGACGATGCCACCGCCCATGCCCTTTCTGTCGCCCTTGCTCAACGTGAAACACAACGCCTATACGCTGAAGCACAAGCGAGAGAACTAGAAGCTCAACGCGCTGCAGAAGAGGCTGCTGCTATGCAAGCCGAGGAGGAGGAACGCAGAAAACTAGACGAGTTGCGTAGAGCCAACGGCGCTGGTGGACGAGGACGTGGACGAGCGGTATCAGGGACAAGGACAGCAACTCGAGGTGCAACAGCAAGGGACTCTGCTACATCTGCCATTCGCGGTCGTGTTGTTGGCTCTCGCACTGCCGCATCCACAACCGACTCGTCGGCGCCATCATCAAGCACATCAATGGCGCCAGTCTCGAGAGGAGGAGGCAGTGCTTCTTCAACTCGCGGTCAATCTGTGTCAACCTCTGCTCGCAGCACCGCGCGACCGTCCGCGATTCCAACCCGTGCCGTCTCTGGTAGCGCCGGTCTGGGAGGTCAATACGCTAATGTCAAAAGCTCCGGCTATGGTCCAAGATGAAGCCTTTTTTCCTCCTCCTCATCAGCCCCGACACTTGACCTTGCCATGTACTATGCTCATTGTATTTGTTCCGTTGAATCCGATCGCATCCCTTGCACAGCCTCTCGTGTGAACACCTGAATGATATCGATTACGACTCTTGGACCAAACCAAAACTGCAGCATGACTGTGTCTCCTTTGGGAGGTTGATGCAACATCAAGTTCTATCGCAGAGTTTTCGTGCTATCTTGAGCGCCTGCTTGGCATGCTGTCGGGAGCGAACGGCCGCTTCGTGTTGCACCTTCTGAAACCATGCTGTTTTCGCCAATTTGAAGTTGACCATGTTCAGCCAGCGTCGCTGGAGCTCCTGATCGATGAAGGTGATGGAGAAAAAGTTCCCGTCCTTCACTCTCTTCCTCGTAGGCTGTGGCTCAGCCACATCAATCTCCTCATCCCCAACCGCATGATGCTCTTCCAGCCCAGAGCGCCTTATAGGTTCCTCCGCATCGCCTCCTGCAATCAGCTTGATATACACAGGTATTTGATTGACCGGGATGTACTCTTCAGGATTTGACTCGTGTTCGTCTCGGTGCTTTTTGTCCTCCTCCCTCTCCTGTTGCGTTTTCTGAAGCATCTCTTCGTTCTCTGCAGCGATGCGTGCGAGCTCTCTTGGGTTGTCGGCGACCACGATCTCTGCCGCCTCATTCTCCGCCAGTAGCTCACCCGTAGGGCGGCGCCAATGCAAGCGCACGAGCTCCAACATCTTCTCGTTAAAGGTGGGCTTGACCAACACAATCTTCTTCTGCTTTGCCAACAAACGGCTTGATCTGCGTCGAGGTTCCTCGAAGCCTGTGACATCCGCGTTGAAGTTGGCGTCGTCGAAAAGCTCGTCATCATTGTCCAGAGAGCGGCGGTCTGCAGCAACACGTGTCCTGTCCCTTGCCTGCCCCTCGCTAGCACGACGTCTGAGAGTTGACGGCCGCTCCTCGTCCTTGTCATCGGCAGACGTCGAACGCTTGATGAGATTAGTGAGGGGTGCATCGTCGTCATCGTCGTCATCATCTCCCTCGTCGTCTTTGTTTCGCACACCTGCAGCGAGGCTCTCGTCGTCGGTCTTGTCATCGTCCGACGAGTCCTCGAAGAGGTCCGCTGTGTGGCGAGGCTGTTGGATCTGGAGGGGCTGCTGGACGTAGCGTGGCTGTCTGATCTGCTCGTCCTCCTCTTCGGAATCCGTGATCTGAATCGCTTCGGGTGACTCGGCCTTCTGAGCTGTCTCATCGTTGATAGGTGGCATAAACTCATCCTCGAGGACGTCGGCTAAGACACCACGCCTGGTGCCGCGGTTTGGAGGCTGGGTCGCCGAGGTGAAAGGTAAAGCTCTCGGCTGAGCTTTGCCGCGACGAAACTCGCGCGCTCTTCTGGCGGCTTCGAGAGGGTCAAAGTAGAAGTCGGCCAAAGCTGGAGCGGTAGAGCTTGAGCGAGAAGCATCGAGTCTTGTTGACCAGGAGGTTGGGATGTGGGTGTCCCTGCGCGGGCTCGTTAAGGAAAGGTTGTTGAGGCGCTGGAGCAAACGCTCGTCGGCGCATAGAGCTTGCATCATAGCCGGCTCGATACAGGCAAGCCTGATAACGAAAATGAAGCCTTTGCCGTCAAAGCCTTTATCAATGGTGCGAGGAAGAACCTGAACGACGAGAATCTTGACCGAGCCGAAGATCCAATCCTCGCGCTCGAAGGTCCAGAAGTGATTTCGACGCCTGATGTTGTCGTACAGGTCACGATGTTTGTAGACCAGATCCGGCTCTGCGTCGTAGCGAGACTCTGTCTCTCTGCCCTTTTCGCTTTGCGTTACTACGGTAACGCCGTCTGGAAAGCCTTGCTTGCCAGCGCGAAGAAAGAAAGGGGCGCCTACAAGGCCACCAATGCCGACGGTCAACACTGGTACCTCATCGTTCTCGATGTTACTAATGGTTCTTTCCTCGTACCGTTCGACGTCTGGACTGGCGATCCATAGCTCTTGGTGACCGTGGAGAACCATTTTGGAATCGATATGCTGTCGGAAATAAAGTTGACTGTTGTCGTTACGAGTCGCTAGAAAGTTATCGAGATCGGAGGAGGGTCACCGTCGGGGAGATACCCCTGACCTGGACGTCGTGAGCGAGGAGTCAACCGGGGAGGCACAATGGAGTGTGGCAGTCTTTTGCGAAAGTGATGCGCAGGAATTGGAGCAGCCGCTAGTCGTAGAGCGTCGAGGTGGGAAGCTGTTCGTGGCTGCGGAAATAGGGTGACAAGGTTTGAGGGAAGTGTCGATACCGAGTTGCAGAGTTGAGAATCTGAAGACCGAAGAGCGAGTTGCTGGAAACCTGCAGTCATTGACAGAGAGCCGGGATGAAAGGGGGGATGAAAGGGAGATCAAGTCAGTAGCGAGACCGGAGGGAAAGCGACAAGACAAGGAAGGAATCGTGAGCGGCTCATATTGTAGCGACCTTCATAGATCTGGTGTTGGGGAAATAAAACAAGAGACAATTCAGGAAATGAGCAGCAAGAAGGAGAGAGACAGAGAAGGAGAACGGAAGGAAGAAGAAAGGGAATGAAAGAGAAGCAGAAATGCTTTTGATAGAAGCGGCCCAAGCGTCAGGCAGCCCCAGGATATGGAGCGAAATGAAATGAAACGGAAGCGCTTTCAGCAGATCTCAACAAGAACGACATGCCTAAATCATTTCCCACGAAGCTTCTTCTAGATGGTTTGGCGCAGCGTGGCAGCATCGGAGGTGCCGATTGTGCTGACGCCTGGCTGTTGCCAAGAATGTGTCAATGGGCTGATCATTGAGCACTTGTTCGGCCTCCCCGACGGCTGCAAATGTCGGGAATCGCCGTCGGATGCTAAAGGGTTGAAAGCGGCCGAAGCGGTGCAACCAAACCATAGTGTCGGAAAGCCCGTTCCATTTGATCGCAGTTCTGAATGAGACTGATCTACGACTGCAATGGCGTTTGACAAAGCGAAGCGGTCTGGTCTCAACACATATCCTGTACTGTCTTCTACTTTGCTCGTCTGCTGCCTACTGCCACGATGGTCGTGCTTGATCTTGGGCATCGATTGTATTGCACGTTTGCGAGGTAGCTGTCACTTTATGCGTAGTTCTCACTGTGAGAAGGTCGAGAAGGGGCAAGGCAAAGCACCTAATCAGGTCAGCAATCAGTTGCAGCAACGAAGGATTGTCGCAAAGATTGTTTTGAGACTTACGCTGGGTAGTAGGCGTGAGGGTCGTGAGGTACGGCACCCTTCTGCAGCTTGAGAATGTGGTGAGGCTGTTTGAAAGGAGGACGCGGTGGAAGGTTGGCAGACGAGTAGAAGCCAGCAGGTGCAGCCTCGGAGGACTTGTGCACCTGAGCGAGAACATCGGTGAAGGCGGTGGGTGACTCGAGGTCAGCTGGCCGAGTCAATGCGGTGGTGTTGGAAGAGTCCTCAGCTTGGAGGCTATCGTCGGCAAATGGTTACAGCGCGGTCGAGTTTTGAAAGCATGCCAAGCACAGAAAAGAAGTGCAAGTCAGTATACAGCTGCCATGACCCCGAATAGTCCAGACCTTCGTCGTTGAATCTGGACTGCTTACCTGCGGGTGCCATCCTCGTTGGGAGACGAGAGAAGAAGGATGGTGAGGTCCTTTTGAGTAATCATTTCGAGCTTGGGGTACTTTCGTCGGAAGTCACGGTTGTGGTACAGATTGCCAGCAGGGTCGGAAGCAGCGCTTGGGGGTGTAGAGGGTAGTTCAGGGCGAGAACCAGGTTGAGGCCATCGGTTCGACTCGATCGATGGGATACCGGAAGAGATCTCTGGGTTGGCAGAGAAGATCTGTCGAAATTTGCGCCAGAAGGGGGTCTTGCCCTCGACGTAGGTGAAGCTGTGTGAGGAGGCGTAGTTCTTGGCCTCGTTGAAGAGGGTGCGTGTAGCTCGGAACGACATGTTGGTGCAGTCGACGCGGTGTGGTGGTGTTGGTGTGTGACAGGCAATGAAGGAACCAAGATTGAAGCGTTGGTATGTTGGTGGATGAGATTGAGAGCTTCCTTTCTCTGGCTTGCACGTGAACCTCCTTTCGCACGAAATGTCAGCCCCGGAAAGAACTTTTATTTCAACGCGTTGGAAAATGTAGCTCTAACAATCCAAGGATTTCGATAGGATCGCCGTTGCCGTGCGCAGTTGCATCATGGCTGCTTTTTCGAATCTTTCGCAACGCGCTCCTCTCTCCTCGCCTCTCCTCCTCTCTCCTCACCTCAACTCGGCACGCTTCTTCTCTTCGTTCGAAACTGTGATTGACTCGGCGACTTTGTTCTACACTGACACAGAAGCGCCAGTTTTCCTGTCTGCTATGCGTTCAACTACAGATTCTATGCCGCTTCTCCCTTCTCTTCTTTGCTGTCAGCATGCGAAACTCGTTTTGGTCTTACCATGCTCGCTTATCCCGCAGTGCTGCGTAGAGCTAGGTTAGTTACAGAATCGTCTCTCCACCTCTTTCCGCCTCGGCCTTTTTTTTGCCTTACGTTTCAATCTCCGATAGTCAAGACGCTTAGTGTTACCTTGATGATGCTTCTGCTGCTACAAGGCACACACGACGTCCTCATGTCTTGTGCGAACATGTTTCGTCTCTGCCGTCGTTTCTTCCTCTCGACCCTTGTTTTGGACTCGTCCGCTTTTGGCTTCGCTCCATTTTGATAACTGCAAGCCGCTGGTCGTTCCGTTGCTCTTCTTGCTGTGGTCATGAACAAATCCTCTTTTACCATCATCTCTTTTCTTCGTTGTTCTTGACCAACTCGCCCCGCTTCTCGCTTCCTTCCCTTTCACCTCGGCTTGCCTCAGGTGTCGAGTAGGCCGTCGTTGCGGTTGAATCCTGCTCGAACATCAACGCGCTCGTAACTGTATCGCAGGATTGCCATCATCACCGAGACTGCCCACACCTTAGATCATCGTCGATCTAGAGCACACCAGCACGTCCGCCTATCCACAAAGATGTGGCTCATACCACACTCATCGAGGGCACGATTGCGGTCGACAACGTTTGCAACCAGCTGGATGTCTCCCTTGCAGCTCTTATCCACGCTACTCACCATCTTGCTTGCATGTCTTCCCAAGACCGAAGCTGCGAAAGGAGGCATCGGCGGCGTCCAGATGCTCTACACATCATCAGCGGTCTACTGTAGTCCACCAGAAGCCATTCTCATTTCGGCACTCGATCTCAAGTTCTACCGCGAGAACCGCACTCTCGAGTTCGACATTTCCGCTGCTTCGGTCACAGACGATCTCAGAGTTTCGGTCTCTGTCGACGTCAATGCGTATGGACTGGGTCTCTTCTCGCTCGCTATCGATCTCTGCGGCGCCCTCGACGTCCTCTGTCCCCTTCCTAACTACCAATTCAAAGGAAAAGGTGTCTTTGCAGTCCCCGAACAATTCGTCGAAAAGATCCCTACCATCGCATTCACCGTACCCAACCTCGAAGCTGTCGCTACCGTTGAGCTCACCGACTCCAGCAACACTGTCGTCGGCTGCGTACAAGCCACCCTTTCCAACGGCAAGACCACGTATCAGCCAGCCGCCAAGTATGCTGTTCTCGGCGTCTTGTTGCTTGCCGTCGTGAGTTCGGTGCTACACACGTCCCTCGCCTCGAGCCTCGGTGCCGCGCAATGGCGTGTAGTAGATGTCTTTACCACCATTCAGCATGTTGCCATGTCCGCACTCCTCAGTCTCAATTATCCACAGGTCTTTACCCAGTTCGCCCGCAACTTTGCATGGTCCATCGGTCTCATCGACATCCCCACCATCCAGGACTCGATCGTTTCCACTCGTCTTGAGACCGGAGGCAACAAGGACGGCATCTTCGGCACACTTCTGCGTGCAGAGAGCGGCAAACAGTACAATCCATTCACCAGCGCCGGTGTCGCATCAGGTGCTACCTCCTCGTACACCTCCTCGAGGCCCTTTACTTTCCTCAGCTTACCTGCAGGCGCATCGAGCCTCAGCGCAGATGCTCCACAGGTCAACTCAAGCACCGCCTATGCTGCCTATAGTCGACTAAGCCAACCCTTGAGCTTCCACATGACTAACCTCGGCAAGCGACAGATCTACGCCCCATACACTGGCGCTGGTGGTCAGATCGAGCAGAACATCGGCACCGATTACCTTCCCCTCATCTCATCAAGCACCTTTCCACCCACCGGCATCGGACTGTTTGCACAACTCAACAACATCTCTCCAGCGAGCGCTTTCCTCACGGTGCTGGTGAGCTTGGCCATGCTCTTTGCTGTGCTCATCGGCATTTGCCTAGTCATGTTCCTCTTTGCAGCAGTGCTGCGATTGGCCACACGTCGACGCCATGGCCGTGTCGCCGCTTGGTCCTCGCGTTTGACCGGTCGCTCCTTCTTTGGCATGTTCTGCCGACCTCTGTTTGGTCGCTTCATCATGGCGACATTCCAGGTCTACCTCGTCTTTGCATTCTGGCAATGGCTTCGTGGAGATTCGTGGGTTCCCGATTTGCTCGCTGCTGTTCTCTTGGTCGTGTACCTGGCCGGCATTGCTGTGATCTATGCGCCGGTCTTTCTGACCGTACGACGAGGAGGTAAGGAGGAGCTCTTCTACGGCAAGACACCTCCCGCCAACGCAGGCTCGACATCGAGGAAGTGGGGTGCCATTGCCCACCCGTTCAGACCCAAGTTCTTCTGGTTTGGCCTGGTGTTCTTGCTAGTGTATTTCATTCGTGCTTGCTTCATCAGCTTTGCTCAGGGATACGGACACGGTCTTCGTCAATCGATCGGGCTCGCCGCTACCGATCTGCTTTTCTTTTTGTTGCTCTGCATCTGCCGTCCCGGACGTGACAAGACGAGCGACTTTGTCATGATCTTGCTCATGGTGTTCCGCGTCATCTCGTGGGGTATCTGTATCGCTTTGACGCCGCTGGCAGACATTCAGACCATTCCACGCGTCGTGCTTGGCTTTGCTTTGATCGTCGTCACGGGCATTCCCATCATCTTCCTGTTCTTGCTTACCGTCTGGGATCTTTTTTCGCCCTTCATTCGAAGGCGTCAGTGGAGTGCGACGCGCATTGGCGATGCAGAAATCAATGAGAAGCCTGGATATGCTTTTGGTGCGATTGGTGCCGATGGCGAGGGTGCTGATGCAGCTGCTTCGAATGGGCAGGCGTATGCAGCAAGCTCCCCAAGCGGGCGCGGATCAGAGCCTTCCTCGGGCGCATCCTCCGAGCAAGCACCCGCCGACTCTCACCTTAGTCCGAACCAAGCAGCCGTTCCAACGCAAAAGAGCTCGCTATCTCGCGATGCCAGTCCGGCCACGACAACAGCTTCCAACACGACAGGGGTTCCAGTAGAGCATGCACCAGTCGCGAGCCGAGTCAACCAGCAGCATCTGTCGCGTCCAGTGCCTTCGCACAACGGCTCCGCCGTGTCCGGCATCTCAGGACAGACCGTATACCACGACGCAAACGCTGAACCAACCTAGCAGCAGTGATTACATCGATATCCCTCCATCTTCATAGACATAAAACTATAAATTTGTTCGTCCGCCCCGCTTCATTTGAGGAATCTTGTTTTGCATTGCATCATCACTGTCTCTCTCATTTCATACAATGCCATCTCATTCCTTGTCGTCGCAGAGTTCACAACCGTTCAGCGCCACGAATCGTCCACCTTGAACGACCAACCGATATTGGCCACTCGCCAGCACAATCTAACACGAATAGGTCGAGCGACGATGTCGGACACAAGAAGGACCGCAGGGCACAATCGAGGATCCAAGGGCAACGTGAACCTCATGCGCGATCTCTTCTCTTGCATCCATTTTAAGCTTTCTTTTTTATTTTTTCCCCCCTCTTCGTTCGAAAGTAGTGCATCAGAGCACAGTCGTAGGAGCCGAGCGGATGAAATGTCAGATGCCGGATGATGGAATTTCAAAGATTTAATTGCTGCCGGTCAAAAAGGGAAGTTTTCAAATTTTCACTGATCTCACACCCGCAATTTTTTCTTTCCTTCATAAAGCGTGCACGAGGCGGCAATTGCGCATTGACGCTGTTTCAATTTCCCTCGATGCATTGGTCATATGCCGATTCATCCTTGCTGTTTCACTTCCACCTTCAACCAACTCGTGTTGGTCGCGATCTCAACTTACTCCGACCACGATTCATCTCTTCTTATTCGAACTGGCCATTCACCTAACGACACCCCTTCGCATTTTCCATCTTACGAACGCTCTAAAGGCTTGCTTGCGATGGTCATGACGGGCGTCCCCGCTGTGGGGTCAGCGCAGGTTACATCCTCGATGCAGTATCGAGCACAGCCTTTCATCAAGCTGGCCATCGTAGTGCTCACCACATTGGTCCACCTCATCGCACCGGTTCTCTCTGCGCCGTTCTTTTCCGCTTCCCAACCGACTCTAAACGCATTTGGAGCAGACTCTTCTTCGCGCCATCAGCATGATCAAGATGATCCCGTCAGCGACCACCCGCTCAAACTCACCCTCGACATTCTCACTATCGCTGCACTGGTAGTGCTCGGAGGCGTCTTTGCAGGTCTCACGCTTGGTTTGATGGGTCTGGACATGGTCAATCTGCAGGTCTTGGCTTCTTCGGGTTCAGAAAAGGAGCGCAAGCATGCAACAAAGGTGCTCAGGCTTCTCGAGAAGGGTCGTCACTGGGTGCTCGTTGTCTTGCTCCTCGGCAACGTCATTGTCAACGAAACGCTTCCCGTCTTCCTCTCCGATTTCGGCGGTGGTCTTGCTGCTGTGCTTACGTCGACGCTACTCATTGTCGTGTTCGGCGAGATTGTCCCGCAAAGTATCTGTGCTCGCTACGGTCTAGCTATCGGCGCCTTCTGCGCTCCCATGGTCCACATCACTATGCTCCTCATGGCACCCATTGCCTGGCCCACCGCAAAGTTGCTCGACTGGTGTCTCGGTGAGGAGCACGGCACCACCTACCGCAAAGCTGAGCTCAAGACCTTTGTCTCGCTCCATCAACAGATCGGCACAGAGCACTTGCATGAAGACGAGGTCACCATCATCCGCGCTGTTCTCGAACTCAACGACAAGACTGTCAGGGACGTCATGACACCCATCGAAGACGTTTTCATCATGTCCAGCGATACCATCCTCGACGAAGAAGGCGTCGCGAAGCTCGTCCGATCAGGTTATTCCCGTGTCCCGATTCACGAGCCAGGCAGGAAGGACGCCATTGTCGGTATGCTACTCGTCAAGAACCTGATTCAATACGACCCCGAAGACGCTCAGGCTGTGTCCAGCTTCCACCTCACACCACTTCCCGAAGCTAGCAACGATCTCACCCTCCTCGACTGTCTCAACTACTTCCAACAAGGTCGCAGTCACATGATCCTCGTTTCCAACCATCCCGGTGAATCTCGCGGTGCGCTCGGCGTCGTCACTCTGGAGGATGTGATCGAGGAGATGATTGGCGAGGAAATCGTCGATGAGACCGACATCTATGTCGACGTACACAATAAGATCAAGGTGGTCCGCAATCACCGTCAAAACTCCAAAGATGCCGGCCACAATTGGCAGCCTCTGATCCAAGGCATCATCGAACGACGACGAAAGCTCGGCGGTCCTATGAAAGTTCCCCTCCGCAGCAGCTATGGCACCGTCGGCATCATGGACCCCGACCACAATGCCAGGAAAGATACCAAGTATGGCGTGCCAAATGTCAACGTGCGCGCTGTCGATAAGGTGGCCATCAAGCGTCCTGGCTCGCCACAATCAGTCGTCAGTATCTCTCGCAAAGCATCCGATTCTTACGAGCCAACTACTCCACTTCGTCGCGAGAGCACTTCTTCTGTAGCCACCTCTCTAGACGGGCTCAACTACCAGGAACTTCATCGTGCAGCGTTCATCAACCAGGGCGGGAGCGCACATAAATCTTATTCAGAGCCATACATCGTCGAGGTGGGCAGTCAGGGCCGTCAGCCTCAAATCGTCCGCATCTCCGATATCCAGGAATTTCCAGGAGCAGAAGAGCGCGCAAGAAAAGACGATGTGCGAAATCGACGTGACAACGAGGGCGAACAGCGGAATGGTAACAGTCATGAGCAAGGTCGAAGTGCAGATCAGAACCAGGAAGACGGGGAGAGGCGACCGCTCTTAGACGGGATCAAGAAAGTTCTTGGCCAGTCCGATTAAGCCGGAGCAGATGTAATCTAGGAGACCTCGCAATGCAATCCCTCGGATCTTCCAGCTAATCCCTCTTCTGCATTCTCAGAACAATCTAAGGATCCAACCGCTCAGACTGTGTACACATTGATTTTGGAAGATGTACAATTACACATAGGTGAAGTATGTCTTCCTATGCCGCAAAGCAAGCAGGCGAAACATCACAAAGATCTCGAATACAGGGGCTTCAGCAGACCGTCTGGTTCAGGCCAAGCTTCACAGGTGCAATCAGGAACAGTGTTCACAGCATCACTTACCTCTTCCAAGAGATGAACACTGAATCAAATGCAGTGTCTGGGGAGGGTCGAAAAAGAGCGTGAGCATAACCCTGTGGCTGGGAACGAATTTCCAGGTCGCGTTTCGGACCAGTCCGACAGACTCCCTACCCTGGGATACACGAAAAAGACTAGCTTCGTCGAGACAGACCATCTTCAGGAGGGTAGACTTAAGTTTTCCATCAAGCTCGTGGAAAATCCAGGGCTCGGCGTCTTTTGGGCTGGCCAACATGTAGTTCACAATATTAGCTCCTTGGATTTCGCAGGTCCAAATTAAAATCATCGTAAGGCGACCATCAAGGATTTTGTCAAACTTGTTATCGCCAGGTTTAACTTTTCCCGTCAGATGCCTGAGGGCATCCTTCCAAGTTTTGATGGTGACGAGGAATAGTGGCTGATAACGAAAAAGCTCGAAATATGCACTGTCACATTTTAACTCGGCCGGCGACAGTGTGTGTTTCCAGTGTTAGATCCTAGTTTCCTATCTGAGCTCATTGAGTTACACTCTCGACCGGCCGAGTGTGTGTTCATATCTGTGTAGTTTCATCATTGAGTCCCACATTCGGCCGGCCGTTGCCAGGCAACTCCCCGCCGAGTTCATCCAAAAGGGTGGGGTCATGCAGGGCCTGCATTTTGTGGTCACCTTTTTTTCGACATTTTTTTGACTTTTTTTGACAAAGTACTTCAGAGTGTGCTGACCAACTCAAAGTGGGATCGTCGAAAAAGTCGAGATTTTTGACGCGTCCGGTAAGCAATGTTAGACCTCCCGTCAACACACGCGCGCCAGACACTTTTTCGACTTTTCGCGTGCGCGCATCAACATGTTAGATCATCGTGCCCATTTCGACTTTTCGAGCGCTCGCATCGACGTGTTAGATCAACGAAAGCTTTTCGACTTTTCGACTTTTTGACTTTTTGACTTTTCGACTTTTTGACTTTTTCGACTTTTCGACTTTTCGAACGCTCGCATCGACGTGTTAGATCATCGCAACCTTTTCGATTTTTTCGACTTTTTGACTTTTTGACTTTTTGACTTTTCGACTTTTCGACTTTTCGACTTTTTCGACTTTTCGACTTTTCGAACGCTCGCATCGACGTGTTAGATCATCGCAACCTTTTCGATTTTTTCGACTTTTTGACTTTTTGACTTTTCGACTTTTCGACTTTTCGGCCTTTCGACTTTTTCGACTTTTCGACTTTTCGAGCGCTCGCATCGACGTGTTAGATCATCGAAAGCTTTTCGACTTTTCGACTTTTTCGACTTTTTGACTTTTCGCGCGCGCGCATCGACGTGTTAGATCTACGCGATATTTTCGATATTTTCGACTTTTCGACTTTTCGCGCGCGCACAAATGTTAGATCCTGTGAAATATCAACTCCAAAAAAAGTCCGAAATTCCGATGTGGCGCGCAAGGGTCCAAAAAAAGCGTGAGCACCCCACCCCCTGGCAGGGAACGAATTTCCAGGTACCCTTTTGGACCAGTTCCACAGACTCCCCTACCCTGGGATATACGAAAGAGGAGCAAATAGCTCAATGACGAAATCGAAAGTGCAAGCAGCTTAGGCGG